>NW_027473470.1:255985-299961 GCF_050947335.1 Megachile rotundata | reverse complement strand
TATGGCTAATAATATGAGTTAGATTGATAATAATAAGAGTAATAAGTATAGTAATTGTCGTTCTATCGGTCATATAACCATAATATGGCTTATTATATGAGTTAGATTGATAACAGTGAGTCTAATAAGTATAGTAATTGTCGTTCTATCGATCATATAAGCATAATATGACTAATGATATGAGTTAGATTGATAATAATAAGAGTAATGACTATAGTAATTGTCGTTCTATCGATCATATCTGCATAACATGGTTAATAATATGAGTTAGATTGATAATTGTGAGTGTAATAAGTATAGTAATTGTCGTTCTATCGATCATATAAGCATAATATGGCTAATAATATGAGTTAGATTGATAATAATAAGAGTAATAAGTATAGTAGTTGTCGTTCTATCGATCATATAAGCATAATATGGCTAATGATATGAGTTAGATTGATAATAATAAGAGAAATGAGTATAGGAATTGTCGTACTATCGATCATATAAGCATAATATGGCTAATAATATGAGTTGGATTGATAATAATAAGAGTAATAAGGATAGTAATTGTCGTTCTATCGATCATATCTGCATAACATGGTTAATAATATGAGTTAGATTGATCATTCTGAGTGTAATAAGTGTAGTAGTTGTCGTTCTATCGATCATATAAGCATAATATGGCTAATGATATGAGTTAGATTGATAATAGTAAGAGTAATGAGTATAGTAATTGTCGTTCTATCGATCATATAAGCATAATATGGCTAATAATATTAGTTAGATTGATAATAATAAGAGTAATAAGTATAGTAATTGTCGTTCTATCGGTCATATAAGCATAATATGGCTAATAATATTAGTTAGATTGATAATAATAAGAGTAATAAGTATAGTAATTGTCGTTCTATCGGTCATATAACCACAATATGGCCAATAATATGAGTTAGATTGATAATAATAACAGTAATAAGTATAGTAATTGTCGTTCTATCGATCATATAAGCATAATGTGGCTATTAATATGAGTTAGATTGATAATAGTAAGAGTAATAGGTATAGTAATTGTCGTTCTATCGGTCATATAACCATAATATGGCTAATAATATGAGTTAGATTGATAATAGTGAGTGTAATAAGTATAGTAATTGTCGTTCTATCGATCATATAAGCATAATATGGCTAATGATATGAGTTAGATTGATAATAATAAGAGAAATAAGTATAGGAATTGTCGTACTATCGATCATATAAGCATGATATGGCTAATAATATGAGTTAGATTGATAATAATAAGAGTAATAAGGATAGTAATTGTCGTTCTATCGATCTTATCTGCATAACATGGTTAATAATATGAGTTAGATTGATAATTGTGAGTGTAATAAGTATAGTAATTGTCGTTCTATCGATCATATAAGCATAATATGGCTAATAATATGAGGTAGATTGATAATAATAAATGTAATAAGTAGAGTAATTGTCGTTCTATCGATCATATAAGCATAATATGGCTAATAATATTAGTTAGATTGATAATAATAAGAGTAATAAGTATAGTAATTGTAGTTCTATCGGTCATATAACAATAATATGGCTAATAATATGAGTTAGATTGATAATAATGAATGTAATAAGTATAGTAATTGTCGTTCTATCGAACATGTCTGCATAACATGGTTAATAATATGAGTTAGATTGATAATAGTGAGTGTAATAAGTATAGTAATTGTCGTTCTATCGATCATATAAGCATAATATGGCTAATAATATGAGTTAGATTGATAATAATAAGAGTAATAAGTATAGTAATTGTCGTTCTATCGATCATATAAGCATAATATGGCTAATGATATGAGTTAGATTGATAATAATAAGAGAAATGAGTATAGGAATTGTCGTACTATCGATCATATAAGCATAATATGGCTAATAATATGAGTTAGATTGATAATAATAAGAGTAATAAGGATAGTAATTGTCATTATATCGATCATATCTGCATAACATGGTTAATAATATGAGTTAGATTGATAATTGTGAGTGTAATAAGTATAGTAATTGTCGTTCTATCGATCATATAAGCATAATATGGCTAATAATATGAGGTAGATTGATAATAATAAATGTAATAAGTATAGTAATTGTCGTTCTATCGATCATATAAGCATAATATGGCTAATAATATTAGTTAGATTGATAATAATAAGAGTAATAAGTATAGTAATTGTCGTTCTATCGGTCATATAACCACAATATGGCCAATAATATGAGTTAGATTGATAATAATAACAGTAATAATTATAGTAATTGTCGTTCTATCGATCATATAAGCATAATATGGCTAATAATATGAGTTAGATTGATAATAATAAGAGTAATAAGTATAGTAATTGTCGTTCTATCGGTCATATAACCATAATATGGCTTATAATATGAGTTAGATTGATAACAGTGAGTCTAATAATTATAGTAATTGTCATTCTATCGATCATATCTGCATAACATGGTTAATAATATGAGTTAGATTGATAATTGTGAGTGTAATAAGTATAGTAATTGTCGTTCTATCGATCATATAAGCATAATATGGCTAATAATATGAGGTAGATTGATAATAATAAATGTAATGAGTATAGTAATTGTCGTTCTATCGATCATATAAGCATAATATGGCTAATAATATTAGTTAGATTGATAATAATAAGAGTAATAAATATAGTAATTGTCGTTCTATCGGTCATATAACCACAATATGGCCAATAATATGAGTTAGATTGATAATAATAACAGTAATAAGTATAGTAATTGTCGTTCTATCGATCATATAAGCATAATATGGCTAATAATATGAGTTAGATTGATAATAATAAGAGTAATAAGTATAGTAATTGTCGTTCTATCGGTCATATAACCATAATATGGCTTATAATATGAGTTAGATTGATAACAGTGAGTCTAATAATTATAGTAATTGTCGTTCTATCGATCATATCCGCATAACATGGTTAATAATATGAGTTAGATTGATAATTCTGAGTGTAATAAGTATAGTAATTGTCGTTCTATTCGATCATATAAGCATAATATGGCTAATGATATGAGTTAGATTGATAATAATAAGAGTAATAAGTATAGTAGTTGTCGTTCTATCGATCATATAAGCATAATATGGCTAATGATATGAGTTAGATTGATAATAATAAGAGAAATGAGTATAGGAATTGTCGTACTATCGATCATATAAGCATAATATGGCTAATAATATGAGTTGGATTGATAATAATAAGAGTAATAAGGATAGTAATTGTCGTTCTATCGATCATATCTGCATAACATGGTTAATAATATGAGTTAGATTGCTAATAATAAATGTAATAAGTATAGTAATTGTCGTTCTATCGATCATATAAGCATAATATGGCTAATGATATGAGTTAGATTGATAATAGTAAGAGTAATGAGTATAGTAATTGTCGTTCTATCGATCATACAAGCATAATATGGCTAATAATATGAGTTAGATTGATAATAATAAGAGTGATAAGTATAGTAGTTGTCGTTCTATCGATCATATAAGCATAATGTGGCTATTAATATGAGTTAGATTGATAATAATAAGAGTAATAAGTATAGTTATTGTCGTTCTATCGGCCATATAACCATAATAAGGCTAATAATATGAGTTAGATTGCTAATAATAAATGTAATAAGTATAGTAATTGTCGTTCTATCGATCATATAAGCATAATATGGCTAATAATATTAGTTAGATTGATAATAATAAGAGTAATAAGTATAGTAATTGTCGTTCTATCGGTCATATAACCACAATATGGCCAATAATATGAGTTAGATTGATAATAATAACAGTAATAAGTATAGTAATTGTCGTTCTATCGATCATATAAGCATAATGTGGCTATTAATATGAGTTAGATTGATAATAGTAAGAGTAATAGGTATAGTAATTGTCGTTCTATCGGTCATATAACCATAATATGGCTAATAATATGAGTTAGATTGATAATAGTGAGTGTAATAAGTATAGTAATTGTCGTTCTATCGATCATATAAGCATAATATGGCTAATGATATGAGTTAGATTGATAATAATAAGAGAAATAAGTATAGGAATTGTCGTACTATCGATCATATAAGCATGATATGGCTAATAATATGAGTTAGACTGATAATAATAAGAGTAATAAGGATAGTAATTGTCGTTCTATCGATCTTATCTGCATAACATGGTTAATAATATGAGTTAGATTGATAATTGTGAGTGTAATAAGTATAGTAATTGTCGTTCTATCGATCATATAAGCATAATATGGCTAATAATATGAGGTAGATTGATAATAATAAATGTAATAAGTAGAGTAATTGTCGTTCTATCGATCATATAAGCATAATATGGCTAATAATATTAGTTAGATTGATAATAATAAGAGTAATAAGTATAGTAATTGTAGTTCTATCGGTCATATAACCATAATATGGCTAATAATATGAGTTAGATTGATAATAATGAATGTAATAAGTATAGTAATTGTCGTTCTATCGAACATGTCTGCATAACATGGTTAATAATATGAGTTAGATTCATAATAGTGAGTGTAATAAGTATAGTAATTGTCGTTCTATCGATCATATAAGCATAATATGGCTAATAATATGAGTTAGATTGATAATAATAAGAGTAATAAGTATAGTAATTGTCGTTCTATCGATCATATAAGCATAATATGGCTAATGATATGAGTTAGATTGATAATAATAAGAGAAATGAGTATAGGAATTGTCGTACTATCGATCATATAAGCATAATATGGCTAATAATATGAGTTAGATTGATAATAATAAGAGTAATAAGGATAGTAATTGTCATTATATCGATCATATCTGCATAACATGGTTAATAATATGAGTTAGATTGATAATTGTGAGTGTAATAAGTATAGTAATTGTCGTTCTATCGATCATATAAGCATAATATGGCTAATAATATGAGGTAGATTGATAATAATAAATGTAATAAGTATAGTAATTGTCGTTCTATCGATCATATAAGCATAATATGGCTAATAATATTAGTTAGATTGATAATAATAAGAGTAATAAGTATAGTAATTGTCGCTCTATCGGTCATATAACCACAATATGGCCAATAATATGAGTTAGATTGATAATAATAACAGTAATAAGTATAGTAATTGTCGTTCTATCGATCATATAAGCATAATATGGCTAATAATATGAGTTAGATTGATAATAATAAGAGTAATAAGTATAGTAATTGTCGTTCTATCGGTCATATAACCATAATATGGCTTATAATATGAGTTAGATTGATAACAGTGAGTCTAATAATTATAGTAATTGTCATTCTATCGATCATATCTGCGTAACATGGTTAATAATATGAGTTAGATTGATAATTGTGAGTGTAATAAGTATAGTAATTGTCGTTCTATCGATCATATAAGCATAATATGGCTAATAATATGAGTTAGATTGATAATAATAAGAGTAATAAGTATAGTAGTTGTCGTTCTATCGATCATATAAGCATAATATGGCTAATGATATGAGTTAGATTGATAATAATAAGAGAAATGAGTATAGGAATTGTCGTACTATCGATCATATAATCATAATATGGCTAATAATATGAGTTAGATTGATAATAATAAGAGTAATAAGGATAGTAATTGTCGTTCTATCGATCATATCTGCATAACATGGTTAATAATATGAGTTAGATTGATAATTCTGAGTCTAATAAGTATAGTAATTGTCGTTCTATCGATCATATAAGCATAATATGGCTAATAATATGAGTTAGATTGATAATAGTAAGAGTAATGAGTATAGAAATTGTCGTTCTATCGATCATATAAGCATAATATGGCTAATAATATGAGTTAGATTGATAATAATAAGAGTGATAAGTATAGTAATTGTCGTTCTATCGATCATATAAGCATAATGTGGCTATTAATATGAGTTAGATTGATAATAATAAGAGTAATAAGTATAGTTATTGTCGTTCTATCGGCCATATAACCATAATAAGGCAAATAATATGAGTTAGATTGCTAATAATAAATGTAATAAGTATAGTAATTGTCGTTCTATCGATCATATAAGCATAATATGGCTAATAATATTAGTTAGATTGATAATAATAAGAGTAATAAGTATAGTAATTGTCGTTCTATCGGTCATATAACCACAATATGGCCAATAATATGAGTTAGATTGATAATAATAAGAGTAATAAGTATCGTAATTGTCGTTCTATCGATCATATAAGCATAATATGGCTAATAGTATGAGTTAGATTGATAATAATAAGAGTAATAAGTATAGTAATTGTCGTTCTATCGGTCATATAACCATAATATGGCTTATTATATGAGTTAGATTGATAACAGTGAGTCTAATAAGTATAGTAATTGTCGTTCTATCGATCATATAAGCATAATATGACTAATGATATGAGTTAGATTGATAATAATAAGAGTAATGACTATAGTAATTGTCGTTCTATCGATCATATCTGCATAACATGGTTAATAATATGAGTTAGATTGATAATTGTGAGTGTAATAAGTATAGTAATTGTCGTTCTATCGATCATATAAGCATAATATGGCTAATAATATGAGTTAGATTGATAATAATAAGAGTAATAAGTATAGTAGTTGTCGTTCTATCGATCATATAAGCATAATATGGCTAATGATATGAGTTAGATTGATAATAATAAGAGAAATGAGTATAGGAATTGTCGTACTATCGATCATATAAGCATAATATGGCTAATAATATGAGTTGGATTGATAATAATAAGAGTAATAAGGATAGTAATTGTCGTTCTATCGATCATATCTGCATAACATGGTTAATAATATGAGTTAGATTGATCATTCTGAGTGTAATAAGTGTAGTAGTTGTCGTTCTATCGATCATATAAGCATAATATGGCTAATGATATGAGTTAGATTGATAATAGTAAGAGTAATGAGTATAGTAATTGTCGTTCTATCGATCATATAAGCATAATATGGCTAATAATATTAGTTAGATTGATAATAATAAGAGTAATAAGTATAGTAATTGTCGTTCTATCGGTCATATAAGCATAATATGGCTAATAATATTAGTTAGATTGATAATAATAAGAGTAATAAGTATAGTAATTGTCGTTCTATCGGTCATATAACCACAATATGGCCAATAATATGAGTTAGATTGATAATAATAACAGTAATAAGTATAGTAATTGTCGTTCTATCGATCATATAAGCATAATGTGGCTATTAATATGAGTTAGATTGATAATAGTAAGAGTAATAGGTATAGTAATTGTCGTTCTATCGGTCATATAACCATAATATGGCTAATAATATGAGTTAGATTGATAATAGTGAGTGTAATAAGTATAGTAATTGTCGTTCTATCGATCATATAAGCATAATATGGCTAATGATATGAGTTAGATTGATAATAATAAGAGAAATAAGTATAGGAATTGTCGTACTATCGATCATATAAGCATGATATGGCTAATAATATGAGTTAGATTGATAATAATAAGAGTAATAAGGATAGTAATTGTCGTTCTATCGATCTTATCTGCATAACATGGTTAATAATATGAGTTAGATTGATAATTGTGAGTGTAATAAGTATAGTAATTGTCGTTCTATCGATCATATAAGCATAATATGGCTAATAATATGAGGTAGATTGATAATAATAAATGTAATAAGTAGAGTAATTGTCGTTCTATCGATCATATAAGCATAATATGGCTAATAATATTAGTTAGATTGATAATAATAAGAGTAATAAGTATAGTAATTGTAGTTCTATCGGTCATATAACAATAATATGGCTAATAATATGAGTTAGATTGATAATAATGAATGTAATAAGTATAGTAATTGTCGTTCTATCGAACATGTCTGCATAACATGGTTAATAATATGAGTTAGATTGATAATAGTGAGTGTAATAAGTATAGTAATTGTCGTTCTATCGATCATATAAGCATAATATGGCTAATAATATGAGTTAGATTGATAATAATAAGAGTAATAAGTATAGTAATTGTCGTTCTATCGATCATATAAGCATAATATGGCTAATGATATGAGTTAGATTGATAATAATAAGAGAAATGAGTATAGGAATTGTCGTACTATCGATCATATAAGCATAATATGGCTAATAATATGAGTTAGATTGATAATAATAAGAGTAATAAGGATAGTAATTGTCATTATATCGATCATATCTGCATAACATGGTTAATAATATGAGTTAGATTGATAATTGTGAGTGTAATAAGTATAGTAATTGTCGTTCTATCGATCATATAAGCATAATATGGCTAATAATATGAGGTAGATTGATAATAATAAATGTAATAAGTATAGTAATTGTCGTTCTATCGATCATATAAGCATAATATGGCTAATAATATTAGTTAGATTGATAATAATAAGAGTAATAAGTATAGTAATTGTCGTTCTATCGGTCATATAACCACAATATGGCCAATAATATGAGTTAGATTGATAATAATAACAGTAATAATTATAGTAATTGTCGTTCTATCGATCATATAAGCATAATATGGCTAATAATATGAGTTAGATTGATAATAATAAGAGTAATAAGTATAGTAATTGTCGTTCTATCGGTCATATAACCATAATATGGCTTATAATATGAGTTAGATTGATAACAGTGAGTCTAATAATTATAGTAATTGTCATTCTATCGATCATATCTGCATAACATGGTTAATAATATGAGTTAGATTGATAATTGTGAGTGTAATAAGTATAGTAATTGTCGTTCTATCGATCATATAAGCATAATATGGCTAATAATATGAGGTAGATTGATAATAATAAATGTAATGAGTATAGTAATTGTCGTTCTATCGATCATATAAGCATAATATGGCTAATAATATTAGTTAGATTGATAATAATAAGAGTAATAAATATAGTAATTGTCGTTCTATCGGTCATATAACCACAATATGGCCAATAATATGAGTTAGATTGATAATAATAACAGTAATAAGTATAGTAATTGTCGTTCTATCGATCATATAAGCATAATATGGCTAATAATATGAGTTAGATTGATAATAATAAGAGTAATAAGTATAATAATTGTCGTTCTATCGGTCATATAACCATAATATGGCTTATAATATGAGTTAGATTGATAACAGTGAGTCTAATAATTATAGTAATTGTCGTTCTATCGATCATATCCGCATAACATGGTTAATAATATGAGTTAGATTGATAATTCTGAGTGTAATAAGTATAGTAATTGTCGTTCTATTCGATCATATAAGCATAATATGGCTAATGATATGAGTTAGATTGATAATAATAAGAGTAATAAGTATAGTAGTTGTCGTTCTATCGATCATATAAGCATAATATGGCTAATGATATGAGTTAGATTGATAATAATAAGAGAAATGAGTATAGGAATTGTCGTACTATCGATCATATAAGCATAATATGGCTAATAATATGAGTTGGATTGATAATAATAAGAGTAATAAGGATAGTAATTGTCGTTCTATCGATCATATCTGCATAACATGGTTAATAATATGAGTTAGATTGCTAATAATAAATGTAATAAGTATAGTAATTGTCGTTCTATCGATCATATAAGCATAATATGGCTAATAATATTAGTTAGATTGATAATAATAAGAGTAATAAGTATAGTAATTGTCGTTCTATCGGTCATATAACCACAATATGGCCAATAATATGAGTTAGATTGATAATAATAACAGTAATAAGTATAGTAATTGTCGTTCTATCGATCATATAAGCATAATGTGGCTATTAATATGAGTTAGATTGATAATAGTAAGAGTAATAGGTATAGTAATTGTCGTTCTATCGGTCATATAACCATAATATGGCTAATAATATGAGTTAGATTGATAATAGTGAGTGTAATAAGTATAGTAATTGTCGTTCTATCGATCATATAAGCATAATATGGCTAATGATATGAGTTAGATTGATAATAATAAGAGAAATAAGTAGAGGAATTGTCGTACTATCGATCATATAAGCATCATATGGCTAATAATATGAGTTAGATTGATAATAATAAGAGTAATAAGGATAGTAATTGTCGTTCTATCGATCTTATCTGCATAACATGGTTAATAATATGAGTTAGATTGATAATTGTGAGTGTAATAAGTATAGTAATTGTCGTTCTATCGATCATATAAGCATAATATGGCTAATAATATGAGGTAGATTGATAATAATAAATGTAATAAGTATAGTAATTGTCGTTCTATCGATCATATAAGCATAATATGGCTAATAATATTAGTTAGATTGATAATAATAAGAGTAATAAGTATAGTAATTGTAGTTCTATCGGTCATATAACCATAATATGGCTAATAATATGAGTTAGATTGATAATAATGAATGTAATAAGTATAGTAATTGTCGTTCTATCGAACATGTCTGCATAACATGGTTAATAATATGAGTTAGATTGATAATAGTGAGTGTAATAAGTATAGTAATTGTCGTTCTATCGATCATATAAGCATAATATGGCTAATAATATGAGTTAGATTGATAATAATAAGAGTAATAAGTATAGTAATTGTCGTTCTATCGGTCATATAACCATAATATGGCTTATAATATGAGTTAGATTGATAACAGTGAGTCTAATAAGTATAGTAATTGTCGTTCTATCGATCATATAAGCATAATATGGCTAATGATATGAGTTAGATTGATAATAATAAGAGTAATGAGTATAGGAATTGTCGTACTATCGATCATATAAGCATAATATGGCTAATAATATGAGTTGGATTGATAATAATAAGAGTAATAAGGATAGTAATTGTCGTTCTATCGATCATATCTGCATAACATGGTTAATAATATGAGTTAGATTGCTAATAATAAATGTAATAAGTATAGTAATTGTCGTTCTATCGATCATATAAGCATAATATGGCTAATAATATTAGTTAGATTGATAATAATAAGAGTAATAAGTATAGTAATTGTCGTTCTATCGGTCATATAACCACAATATGGCCAATAATATGAGTTAGATTGATAATAATAACAGTAATAAGTATAGTAATTGTCGTTCTATCGATCATATAAGCATAATGTGGCTATTAATATGAGTTAGATTGATAATAGTAAGAGTAATAGGTATAGTAATTGTCGTTCTATCGGTCATATAACCATAATATGGCTAATAATATGAGTTAGATTGATAATAGTGAGTGTAATAAGTATAGTAATTGTCGTTCTATCGATCATATAAGCATAATATGGCTAATGATATGAGTTAGATTGATAATAATAAGAGAAATAAGTAGAGGAATTGTCGTACTATCGATCATATAAGCATCATATGGCTAATAATATGAGTTAGATTGATAATAATAAGAGTAATAAGGATAGTAATTGTCGTTCTATCGATCTTATCTGCATAACATGGTTAATAATATGAGTTAGATTGATAATTGTGAGTGTAATAAGTATAGTAATTGTCGTTCTATCGATCATATAAGCATAATATGGCTAATAATATGAGGTAGATTGATAATAATAAATGTAATAAGTATAGTAATTGTCGTTCTATCGATCATATAAGCATAATATGGCTAATAATATTAGTTAGATTGATAATAATAAGAGTAATAAGTATAGTAATTGTAGTTCTATCGGTCATATAACCATAATATGGCTAATAATATGAGTTAGATTGATAATAATGAATGTAATAAGTATAGTAATTGTCGTTCTATCGAACATGTCTGCATAACATGGTTAATAATATGAGTTAGATTGATAATAGTGAGTGTAATAAGTATAGTAATTGTCGTTCTATCGATCATATAAGCATAATATGGCTAATAATATGAGTTAGATTGATAATAATAAGAGTAATAAGTATAGTAATTGTCGTTCTATCGGTCATATAACCATAATATGGCTTATAATATGAGTTAGATTGATAACAGTGAGTCTAATAAGTATAGTAATTGTCGTTCTATCGATCATATAAGCATAATATGGCTAATGATATGAGTTAGATTGATAATAATAAGAGTAATGAGTATAGGAATTGTCGTACTATCGATCATATAAGCATAATATGGCTAATAATATGAGTTGGATTGATAATAATAAGAGTAATAAGGATAGTAATTGTCGTTCTATCGATCATATCTGCATAACATGGTTAATAATATGAGTTAGATTGCTAATAATAAATGTAATAAGTATAGTAATTGTCGTTCTATCGATCATATAAGCATAATATGGCTAATAATATTAGTTAGATTGATAATAATAAGAGTAATAAGTATAGTAATTGTCGTTCTATCGGTCATATAACCACAATATGGCCAATAATATGAGTTAGATTGATAATAATAACAGTAATAAGTATAGTAATTGTCGTTCTATCGATCATATAAGCATAATGTGGCTATTAATATGAGTTAGATTGATAATAGTAAGAGTAATAGGTATAGTAATTGTCGTTCTATCGGTCATATAACCATAATATGGCTAATAATATGAGTTAGATTGATAATAGTGAGTGTAATAAGTATAGTAATTGTCGTTCTATCGATCATATAAGCATAATATGGCTAATGATATGAGTTAGATTGATAATAATAAGAGAAATAAGTAGAGGAATTGTCGTACTATCGATCATATAAGCATCATATGGCTAATAATATGAGTTAGATTGATAATAATAAGAGTAATAAGGATAGTAATTGTCGTTCTATCGATCTTATCTGCATAACATGGTTAATAATATGAGTTAGATTGATAATTGTGAGTGTAATAAGTATAGTAATTGTCGTTCTATCGATCATATAAGCATAATATGGCTAATAATATGAGGTAGATTGATAATAATAAATGTAATAAGTATAGTAATTGTCGTTCTATCGATCATATAAGCATAATATGGCTAATAATATTAGTTAGATTGATAATAATAAGAGTAATAAGTATAGTAATTGTAGTTCTATCGGTCATATAACCATAATATGGCTAATAATATGAGTTAGATTGATAATAATGAATGTAATAAGTATAGTAATTGTCGTTCTATCGAACATGTCTGCATAACATGGTTAATAATATGAGTTAGATTGATAATAGTGAGTGTAATAAGTATAGTAATTGTCGTTCTATCGATCATATAAGCATAATATGGCTAATAATATGAGTTAGATTGATAATAATAAGAGTAATAAGTATAGTAATTGTCGTTCTATCGGTCATATAACCATAATATGGCTTATAATATGAGTTAGATTGATAACAGTGAGTCTAATAAGTATAGTAATTGTCGTTCTATCGATCATATAAGCATAATATGGCTAATGATATGAGTTAGATTGATAATAATAAGAGTAATGAGTATAGTAATTGTCGTTCTATCGATCATATCTGCATAACATGGTTAATAATATGAGTTAGATTGATAATTGTGAGTGTAATAAGTATAGTAATTGTCGTTCTATCGATCATATAAGCATAATATGGCTAATAATATGAGGTAGATTGATAATAATAAATGTAATGAGTATAGTAATTGTCGTTCTATCGATCATATAAGCATAATATGGCTAATAATATGAGGTAGATTGATAATAATAAATGTAATAAGTATAGTAATTGTCGTTCTATCGATCATATAAGCATAATATGGCTAATAATATTAGTTAGATTGATAATAATAAGAGTAATAAGTATAGTAATTGTAGTTCTATCGGTCATATAACCATAATATGGCTAATAATATGAGTTAGATTGATAATAATGAATGTAATAAGTATAGTAATTGTCGTTCTATCGAACATGTCTGCATAACATGGTTAATAATATGAGTTAGATTGATAATAGTGAGTGTAATAAGTATAGTAATTGTCGTTCTATCGATCATATAAGCATAATATGGCTAATAATATGAGTTAGATTGATAATAATAAGAGTAATAAGTATAGTAATTGTCGTTCTATCGGTCATATAACCATAATATGGCTTATAATATGAGTTAGATTGATAACAGTGAGTCTAATAAGTATAGTAATTGTCGTTCTATCGATCATATAAGCATAATATGGCTAATGATATGAGTTAGATTGATAATAATAAGAGTAATGAGTATAGTAATTGTCGTTCTATCGATCATATCTGCATAACATGGTTAATAGTATGAGTTAGATTGATAATTGTGAGTGTAATAAGTATAGTAATTGTCGTTCTATCGATCATATAAGCATAATATGGCTAATAATATGAGGTAGATTGATAATAATAAATGTAATGAGTATAGTAATTGTCGTTCTATCGATCATATAAGCATAATATGGCTAATAATATTAGTTAGATTGATAATAATAAGAGTAATAAGTATAGTAATTGTCGTTCTATCGGTCATATAACCACAATATGGCCAATAATATGAGTTAGATTGATAATAATAACAGTAATAAGTATAGTAATTGTCGTTCTATCGATCATATAAGCATAATATGGCTAATAATATGAGTTAGATTGATAATAATAAGAGTAATAAGTATAGTAATTGTCGTTCTATCGGTCATATAACCATAATATGGCTTATAATATGAGTTAGATTGATAACAGTGAGTCTAATAATTATAGTAATTGTCATTCTATCGATCATATCTGCATAACATGGTTAATAATATGAGTTAGATTGATAATTGTGAGTGTAATAAGTATAGTAATTGTCGTTCTATCGATCATATAAGCATAATATGGCTAATAATATGAGTTAGATTGATAATAATAAGAGTAATAAGTATAGTAGTTGTCGTTCTATCGATCATATAAGCATAATATGGCTAATGATATGAGTTAGATTGATAATAATAAGAGAAATGAGTATAGGAATTGTCGTACTATCGATCATATAATCATAATATGGCTAATAATATGAGTTAGATTGATAATAATAAGAGTAATAAGGATAGTAATTGTCGTTCTATCGATCATATCGGCATAACATGGTTAATAATATGAGTTAGATTGATAATTCTGAGTCTAATAAGTATAGTAATTGTCGTTCTATCGATCATATAAGCATAATATGGCTAATAATATGAGTTAGATTGATAATAGTAAGAGTAATGAGTATAGTAATTGTCGTTCTATCGATCATATAAGCATAATATGGCTAATAATATGAGTTAGATTGATAATAATAAGAGTGATAAGTATAGTAATTGTCGTTCTATCGATCATATAAGCATAATATGGCTAATAATATTAGTTAGATTGATAATAATAAGAGTAATAAGTATAGTAATTGTCGTTCTATCGGTCATATAACCACAATATGGCTTATAATATGAGTTAAATTGATAACAGTGAGTCTAATAATTATAGTAATTGTCATTCTATCGATCATATAAGCATAATATGGCTAATAATATGAGTTAGATTGATAATAGTAAGAGTAATGAGTATAGTAATTGTCGTTCTATCGGCCATATAACCATAATAAGGCTAATAATATGAGTTAGATTGCTAATAATAAATGTAATAAGTATAGTAATTGTCGTTCTATCGATCATATAAGCATAATATGGCTAATAATATGAGTTAGATTGATAATAATAAGAGTAATAAGTATAGTAATTGTCGTTCTATCGATCATATAAGCATAATATGGCTAATAATATGAGTTAGATTGATAATAATAAGAGTAATAAGTATAGTAATTGTCGTTCTATCGGTCATATAACCATAATATGGCTTATAATATGAGTTAGATTGATAACAGTGAGTCTAATAAGTATAGTAATTGTCGTTCTATCGATCATATAAGCATAATATGGCTAATGATATGAGTTACATTGATAATAATAAGAGTAATGAGTATAGTAATTGTCGTTCTATCGATCATATCTGCATAACATGGTTAATAATATGAGTTAGATTGATAATTCTGAGTGTAATAAGTATAGTAATTGTCGTTCTGTCGATCATATAAGCATAATATGGCTAATAATATGAGTTAGATTGATAATAATAAGAGTAATAAGTATAGTAGTTGTCGTTCTATCGATCATATAAGCATAATATGGCTAATGATATGAGTTAGATTGATAATAATAAGAGAAATGAGTATAGGAATTGTCGTACTATCGATCATATAAGCATAATATGGCTAATAATATGAGTTAGATTGATAATAATAAGAGTAATAAGGATAGTAATTGTCGTTCTATCGATCATATCCGCATAACATGGTTAATAATATGAGTTAGATTGATAATTCTGAGTGTAATAAGTATAGTAATTGTCGTTCTATCGATCATATAAGCATAATATGGCTAATGATATGAGTTAGATTGATAATAATAAGAGTAATAAGTATAGTAGTTGTCGTTCTATCGATCATATAAGCATAATATGGCTAATGATATGAGTTAGATTGATAATAATAAGAGAAATGAGTATAGGAATTGTCGTACTATCGATCATATAAGCATAATATGGCTAATAATATGAGTTGGATTGATAATAATAAGAGTAATAAGGATAGTAATTGTCGTTCTATCGATCATATCTGCATAACATGGTTAATAATATGAGTTAGATTGATAATAATAAGAGTGATAAGTATAGTAATTGTCGTTCTATCGATCATATAAGCATAATGTGGCTATTAATATGAGTTAGATTGATAATAATAAGAGTAATAAGTATAGTTATTGTCGTTCTATCGGACATATAACCATAATAAGGCTAATAATATGAGTTAGATTGCTAATAATAAATGTAATAAGTATAGTAATTGTCGTTCTATCGATCATATAAGCATAATATGGCTAATAATATTAGTTAGATTGATAATAATAAGAGTAATAAGTATAGTAATTGTCGTTCTATCGGTCATATAACCACAATATGGCCAATAATATGAGTTAGATTGATAATAATAACAGTAATAAGTATAGTAATTGTCGTTCTATCGATCATATAAGCATAATGTGGCTATTAATATGAGTTAGATTGATAATAGTAAGAGTAAGAGGTATAGTAATTGTCGTTCTATCGGTCATATAACCATAATATGGCTAATAATATGAGTTAGATTGATAATAGTGAGTGTAATAAGTATAGTAATTGTCGTTCTATCGATCATATAAGCATAATATGGCTAATTATATGAGTTAGATTGATAATAATAAGAGAAATAAGTATAGGAATTGTCGTACTATCGATCATATAAGCATGATATGGCTAATAATATGAGTTAGATTGATAATAATAAGAGTAATAAGGATAGTAATTGTCGTTCTATCGATCTTATCTGCATAACATGGTTAATAATATGAGTTAGATTGATAATTGTGAGTGTAATAAGTATAGTAATTGTCGTTCTATCGATCATATAAGCATAATATGGCTAATAATATGAGGTAGATTGATAATAATAAATGTAATAAGTATAGTAATTGTCGTTCTATCGATCATATAAGCATAATATGGCTAATAATATTAGTTAGATTGATAATAATAAGAGTAATAAGTATAGTAATTGTAGTTCTATCGGTCATATAACCATAATATGGCTAATAATATGAGTTAGATTGATAATAATGAATGTAATAAGTATAGTAATTGTCGTTCTATCGAACATGTCTGCATAACATGGTTAATAATATGAGTTAGATTGATAATAGTGAGTGTAATAAGTATAGTAATTGTCGTTCTATCGATCATATAAGCATAATATGGCTAATAATATGAGTTAGATTGATAATAATAAGAGTAATAAGTATAGTAATTGTCGTTCTATCGATCATATAAGCATAATATGGCTAATGATATGAGTTAGATTGATAATAATAAGAGAAATGAGTATAGGAATTGTCGTACTATCGATCATATAAGCATAATATGGCTAATAATATGAGTTAGATTGATAATAATAAGAGTAATAAGGATAGTAATTGTCATTATATCGATCATATCTGCATAACATGGTTAATAATATGAGTTAGATTGATAATTGTGAGTGTAATAAGTATAGTAATTGTCGTTCTATCGATCATATAAGCATAATATGGCTAATAATATGAGGTAGATTGATAATAATAAATGTAATAAGTATAGTAATTGTCGTTCTATCGATCATATAAGCCTAATATGGCTAATAATATTAGTTAGATTGATAATAATAAGAGTAATAAGTATAGTAATTGTCATTATATCGATCATATCTGCATAACATGGTTAATAATATGAGTTAGATTGATAATTGTGAGTGTAATAAGTATAGTAATTGTCGTTCTATCGATCATATAAGCATAATATGGCTAATAATATGAGTTAGATTGATAATAATAAGAGTAATAAGTATAGTAGTTGTCGTTCTATCGATCATATAAGCATAATATGGCTAATGATATGAGTTAGATTGATAATAATAAGAGAAATGAGTATAGTAATTGTAGTTCTATCGGTCATATAACCATAATATGGCTAATAATATGAGTTAGATTGATAATAATAAGAGTAATAAGTATAGTAATTGTCGTTCTATCGATCATATAAGCATAATATGGCTAATGATATGAGTTAGATTGATAATAATAAGAGAAATGAGTATAGGAATTGTCGTACTATCGATCATATAAGCATAATATGGCTAATAATATGAGTTAGATTGATAATAATAAGAGTAATAAGGATAGTAATTGTCATTATATCGATCATATCTGCATAACATGGTTAATAATATGAGTTAGATTGATAATTGTGAGTGTAATAAGTATAGTAATTGTCGTTCTATCGATCATATAAGCATAATATGGCTAATAATATGAGGTAGATTGATAATAATAAATGTAATAAGTATAGTAATTGTCGTTCTATCGATCATATAAGCCTAATATGGCTAATAATATTAGTTAGATTGATAATAATAAGAGTAATAAGTATAGTAATTGTCGTTCTATCGGTCATATAAGCATAATATGGCTAATAATATGAGTTAGATTGATAATAATAAGAGTAATAAGTATAGTAGTTGTCGTTCTATCGATCATATAAGCATAATATGGCTAATGATATGAGTTAGATTGATAATAATAAGAGAAATGAGTATAGGAATTGTCGTACTATCGATCATATAATCATAATATGGCTAATAATATGAGTTAGATTGATAATAATAAGAGTAATAAGGATAGTAATTGTCGTTCTATCGATCATATCTGCATAACATGGTTAGTAATATGAGTTAGATTGATAATTCTGAGTGTAATAAGTATAGTAATTGTCGTTCTATCGATCATATAAGCATAATATGGCTAATAATATGAGTTAGATTGATAATAGTAAGAGTAATGAGTATAGTAATTGTCGTTCTATCGATCATATAAGCATAATATGGCTAATAATATGAGTTAGATTGATAATTCTGAGTGTAATAAGTATAGTAATTGTCGTTCTATCGATCATATAAGCATAATATGGCTAATAATATGAGTTAGATTGATAATAATAAGAGTAATGAGTATAGTAATTGTCGTTCTATCGATCATATAAGCATAATATGGCTAATAATATGAGTTAGATTGATAATAATAAGAGTAATAAGTATAGTAATTGTCGTTCTATCGATCATATAAGCATAATGTGGCTATTAATATGAGTTAGATTGATAATAGTAAGAGTAATAAGTATAGTAATTGTCGTTCTATCGGTCATATAACCATAATAATGGCTAATAATATGAGTTAGATTGATAATAGTGAGTGTAATAAGTATAGTAATTGTCGTTCTATCGGTCATATAACCATAATATGGCTAATAATATGAGTTAGATTGATAACAGTGAGTGTAGTAAGTATAGTAATTGTCGTTCTATCGATCATATAAGCATAATATGGCTAATAATGTGAGTTAGATTGATAATAATAAGAGTAATAAGTATAGTAGTTGTCGTTCTATCGATCATATAAGCATAATATGGCTAATGATATGAGTTAGATTGATAATAATAGGAGAAATGAGTATAGGAATTGTCGTACTATCGATCAAAGAAGCATGATATGGCTAATAATATGAGTTAGATTGATAATAATAAGAGTAGTAAGGATAGTAATTGTCGTTCTATCGATCTTATCTGCATAACATGGTTAATAATATGAGTTAGATTGATAATTGTGAGTGTAATAAGTATAGTAATTGTCGTTCTATCGATTATATAAGCATAATATGGCTAATAATATGAGGTAGATTGATAATAATAAATGTAATAAGTATAGTAATTGTCGTTCTATCGAACATGTCTGCATAACATGGTTAATAATATGAGTTAGATTGATAATAGTGAGTGTAATAAGTATAGTAATTGTCGTTCTATCGATCATATAAGCATAATATGGCTAATAATATGAGTTAGATTGATAATAATAAGAGTAATAAGTATAGTAATTGTCGTTCTATCGATCATATAAGCATAATATGGCTAATGATATGAGTTAGATTGATAATAATAAGAGAAATGAGTATAGGAATTGTCGTACTATCGATCATATAAGCATAATATGGCTAATAATATGAGTTAGATTGATAATAATAAGAGTAATAAGGATAGTAATTGTCATTATATCGATCATATCTGCATAACATGGTTAATAATATGAGTTAGATTGATAATTGTGAGTGTAATAAGTATAGTAATTGTCGTTCTATCGATCATATAAGCATAATATGGCTAATAATATGAGGTAGATTGATAATAATAAATGTAATAAGTATAGTAATTGTCGTTCTATCGATCATATAAGCCTAATATGGCTAATAATATTAGTTAGATTGATAATAATAAGAGTAATAAGTATAGTAATTGTCATTATATCGATCATATCTGCATAACATGGTTAATAATATGAGTTAGATTGATAATTGTGAGTGTAATAAGTATAGTAATTGTCGTTCTATCGATCATATAAGCATAATATGGCTAATAATATGAGTTAGATTGATAATAATAAGAGTAATAAGTATAGTAGTTGTCGTTCTATCGATCATATAAGCATAATATGGCTAATGATATGAGTTAGATTGATAATAATAAGAGAAATGAGTATAGTAATTGTAGTTCTATCGGTCATATAACCATAATATGGCTAATAATATGAGTTAGATTGATAATAATAAGAGTAATAAGTATAGTAATTGTCGTTCTATCGATCATATAAGCATAATATGGCTAATGATATGAGTTAGATTGATAATAATAAGAGAAATGAGTATAGGAATTGTCGTACTATCGATCATATAAGCATAATATGGCTAATAATATGAGTTAGATTGATAATAATAAGAGTAATAAGGATAGTAATTGTCATTATATCGATCATATCTGCATAACATGGTTAATAATATGAGTTAGATTGATAATTGTGAGTGTAATAAGTATAGTAATTGTCGTTCTATCGATCATATAAGCATAATATGGCTAATAATATGAGGTAGATTGATAATAATAAATGTAATAAGTATAGTAATTGTCGTTCTATCGATCATATAAGCCTAATATGGCTAATAATATTAGTTAGATTGATAATAATAAGAGTAATAAGTATAGTAATTGTCGTTCTATCGGTCATATAAGCATAATATGGCTAATAATATGAGTTAGATTGATAATAATAAGAGTAATAAGTATAGTAGTTGTCGTTCTATCGATCATATAAGCATAATATGGCTAATGATATGAGTTAGATTGATAATAATAAGAGAAATGAGTATAGGAATTGTCGTACTATCGATCATATAATCATAATATGGCTAATAATATGAGTTAGATTGATAATAATAAGAGTAATAAGGATAGTAATTGTCGTTCTATCGATCATATCTGCATAACATGGTTAGTAATATGAGTTAGATTGATAATTCTGAGTGTAATAAGTATAGTAATTGTCGTTCTATCGATCATATAAGCATAATATGGCTAATAATATGAGTTAGATTGATAATAGTAAGAGTAATGAGTATAGTAATTGTCGTTCTATCGATCATATAAGCATAATATGGCTAATAATATGAGTTAGATTGATAATTCTGAGTGTAATAAGTATAGTAATTGTCGTTCTATCGATCATATAAGCATAATATGGCTAATAATATGAGTTAGATTGATAATAATAAGAGTAATGAGTATAGTAATTGTCGTTCTATCGATCATATAAGCATAATATGGCTAATAATATGAGTTAGATTGATAATAATAAGAGTAATAAGTATAGTAATTGTCGTTCTATCGATCATATAAGCATAATGTGGCTATTAATATGAGTTAGATTGATAATAGTAAGAGTAATAAGTATAGTAATTGTCGTTCTATCGGTCATATAACCATAATAATGGCTAATAATATGAGTTAGATTGATAATAGTGAGTGTAATAAGTATAGTAATTGTCGTTCTATCGGTCATATAACCATAATATGGCTAATAATATGAGTTAGATTGATAACAGTGAGTGTAGTAAGTATAGTAATTGTCGTTCTATCGATCATATAAGCATAATATGGCTAATAATGTGAGTTAGATTGATAATAATAAGAGTAATAAGTATAGTAGTTGTCGTTCTATCGATCATATAAGCATAATATGGCTAATGATATGAGTTAGATTGATAATAATAGGAGAAATGAGTATAGGAATTGTCGTACTATCGATCAAAGAAGCATGATATGGCTAATAATATGAGTTAGATTGATAATAATAAGAGTAGTAAGGATAGTAATTGTCGTTCTATCGATCTTATCTGCATAACATGGTTAATAATATGAGTTAGATTGATAATTGTGAGTGTAATAAGTATAGTAATTGTCGTTCTATCGATTATATAAGCATAATATGGCTAATAATATGAGGTAGATTGATAATAATAAATGTAATAAGTATAGTAATTGTCGTTCTATCGAACATGTCTGCATAACATGGTTAATAATATGAGTTAGATTGATAATAGTGAGTGTAATAAGTATAGTAATTGTCGTTCTATCGATCATATAAGCATAATATGGCTAATAATATGAGTTAGATTGATAATAATAAGAGTAATAAGTATAGTAATTGTCGTTCTATCGATCATATAAGCATAATATGGCTAATGATATGAGTTAGATTGATAATAATAAGAGAAATGAGTATAGGAATTGTCGTACTATCGATCATATAAGCATAATATGGCTAATAATATGAGTTAGATTGATAATAATAAGAGTAATAAGGATAGTAATTGTCATTATATCGATCATATCTGCATAACATGGTTAATAATATGAGTTAGATTGATAATTGTGAGTGTAATAAGTATAGTAATTGTCGTTCTATCGATCATATAAGCATAATATGGCTAATAATATGAGGTAGATTGATAATAATAAATGTAATAAGTATAGTAATTGTCGTTCTATCGATCATATAAGCATAATGTGGCTAATAATATTAGTTAGATTGATAATAATAAGAGTAATAAGTATAGTAATTGTCGTTCTATCGGTCATATAACCACAATATGGCCAATAATATGAGTTAGATTGATAATAATAAGAGTAATAAGTATAGCAATTGTCGTTCTATCGATCATATAAGCATAATATGGCTAATAATATGAGTTAGATTGATAATAATAAGAGTAATAAGTATAGTAATTGTCGTTCTATCGGTCATATAACCATAATATGGCTTATAATATGAGTTAGATTGATAACAGTGAGTCTAATAAGTATAGTAATTGTCGTCCTATCGATCATATAAGCATAATATGGCTAATGATATGAGTTAGATTGATAATAATTAGAGTAATGAGGATAGTAATTGTCGTTCTATCGATCATATCTGCATAACATGGTTAATAATATGAGTTAGATTGATAATTGTGAGTGTAATAAGTATAGTAATTGTCGTTCTATCGATCATATAAGCATAATATGGCTAATAATATGAGTTAGATTGATAATAATAAGAGTAATAAGTATAGTAGTTGTCGTTCTATCGATCATATAAGCATAATATGGCTAATGATATGAGTTAGATTGATAATAATAAGAGAAATGAGTATAGGAATTGTCGTACTATCGATCATATAAGCATAATATGGCTAATAATATGAGTTAGATTGATAATAATAAGAGTAATAAGGATAGTAATTGTCGTTCTATCGATCATATAAGCATAATATGGCTAATAATATGAGTTAGATTGATAATAATAAGAGTAATAAGTATAGTAATTGTCGTTCTATCGGTCATATAACCATAATATGGCTTATAATATGAGTTAGATTGATAACAGTGAGTCTAATAAGTATAGTAATTGTCGTTCTATCGATCATATCTGCATAACATGGTTAATAATATGAGTTAGATTGATAATTGTGAGTGTAATAAGTATAGTAATTGTCGTTCTATCGATCATATAAGCATAATATGGCTAATAATATGAGGTAGATTGATAATAATAAATGTAATGAGTATAGTAATTGTCGTTCTATCGATCATATAAGCATAATATGGCTAATAATATTAGTTAGATTGATAATAATAAGAGTAATAAGTATAGTAATTGTAGTTCTATCGGTCATATAACCATAATATGGCTAATAATATGAGTTAGATTGATAATAATGAATGTAATAAGTATAGTAATTGTCGTTCTATCGAACATGTCTGCATAACATGGTTAATAATATGAGTTAGATTGATAATAGTGAGTGTAATAAGTATAGTAATTGTCGTTCTATCGATCATATAAGCATAATATGGCTAATAATATGAGTTAGATTGATAATAATAAGAGTAATAAGTATAGTAATTGTCGTTCTATCGGTCATATAACCATAATATGGCTTATAATATGAGTTAGATTGATAACAGTGAGTCTAATAAGTATAGTAATTGTCGTTCTATCGATCATATAAGCATAATATGGCTAATGATATGAGTTAGATTGATAATAATAAGAGTAATGAGTATAGTAATTGTCGTTCTATCGATCATATCTGCATAACATGGTTAATAATATGAGTTAGATTGATAATTGTGAGTGTAATAAGTATAGTAATTGTCGTTCTATCGATCATATAAGCATAATATGGCTAATAATATGAGGTAGATTGATAATAATAAATGTAATGAGTATAGTAATTGTCGTTCTATCGATCATATAAGCATAATATGGCTAATAATATTAGTTAGATTGATAATAATAAGAGTAATAAGTATAGTAATTGTCGTTCTATCGGTCATATAACCACAATATGGCCAATAATATGAGTTAGATTGATAATAATAACAGTAATAAGTATAGTAATTGTCGTTCTATCGATCATATAAGCATAATATGGCTAATAATATGAGTTAGATTGATAATAATAAGAGTAATAAGTATAGTAATTGTCGTTCTATCGGTCATATAACCATAATATGGCTTATAATATGAGTTAGATTGATAACAGTGAGTCTAATAATTATAGTAATTGTCATTCTATCGATCATATCTGCATAACATGGTTAATAATATGAGTTAGATTGATAATTGTGAGTGTAATAAGTATAGTAATTGTCGTTCTATCGATCATATAAGCATAATATGGCTAATAATATGAGTTAGATTGATAATAATAAGAGTAATAAGTATAGTAGTTGTCGTTCTATCGATCATATAAGCATAATATGGCTAATGATATGAGTTAGATTGATAATAATAAGAGAAATGAGTATAGGAATTGTCGTACTATCGATCATATAATCATAATATGGCTAATAATATGAGTTAGATTGATAATAATAAGAGTAATAAGGATAGTAATTGTCGTTCTATCGATCATATCGGCATAACATGGTTAATAATATGAGTTAGATTGATAATTCTGAGTGTAATAAGTATAGTAATTGTCGTTCTATCGATCATATAAGCATAATATGGCTAATAATATGAGTTAGATTGATAATAATAAGAGTAATGAGTATAGTAATTGTCGTTCTATCGATCATATAAGCATAATATGGCTAATAATATGAGTTAGATTGATAATAATAAGAGTAATAAGTATAGTAATTGTCGTTCTATCGATCATATAAGCATAATGTGGCTATTAATATGAGTTAGATTGATAATAGTAAGAGTAATAAGTATAGTAATTGTCGTTCTATCGGTCATATAACCATAATAATGGCTAATAATATGAGTTAGATTGATAATAGTGAGTGTAATAAGTATAGTAATTGTCGTTCTATCGGTCATATAACCATAATATGGCTAATAATATGAGTTAGATTGATAACAGTGAGTGTAGTAAGTATAGTAATTGTCGTTCTATCGATCATATAAGCATAATATGGCTAATAATGTGAGTTAGATTGATAATAATAAGAGTAATAAGTATAGTAGTTGTCGTTCTATCGATCATATAAGCATAATATGGCTAATGATATGAGTTAGATTGATAATAATAGGAGAAATGAGTATAGGAATTGTCGTACTATCGATCAAAGAAGCATGATATGGCTAATAATATGAGTTAGATTGATAATAATAAGAGTAGTAAGGATAGTAATTGTCGTTCTATCGATCTTATCTGCATAACATGGTTAATAATATGAGTTAGATTGATAATTGTGAGTGTAATAAGTATAGTAATTGTCGTTCTATCGATTATATAAGCATAATATGGCTAATAATATGAGGTAGATTGATAATAATAAATGTAATAAGTATAGTAATTGTCGTTCTATCGAACATGTCTGCATAACATGGTTAATAATATGAGTTAGATTGATAATAGTGAGTGTAATAAGTATAGTAATTGTCGTTCTATCGATCATATAAGCATAATATGGCTAATAATATGAGTTAGATTGATAATAATAAGAGTAATAAGTATAGTAATTGTCGTTCTATCGATCATATAAGCATAATATGGCTAATGATATGAGTTAGATTGATAATAATAAGAGAAATGAGTATAGGAATTGTCGTACTATCGATCATATAAGCATAATATGGCTAATAATATGAGTTAGATTGATAATAATAAGAGTAATAAGGATAGTAATTGTCATTATATCGATCATATCTGCATAACATGGTTAATAATATGAGTTAGATTGATAATTGTGAGTGTAATAAGTATAGTAATTGTCGTTCTATCGATCATATAAGCATAATATGGCTAATAATATGAGGTAGATTGATAATAATAAATGTAATAAGTATAGTAATTGTCGTTCTATCGATCATATAAGCATAATGTGGCTAATAATATTAGTTAGATTGATAATAATAAGAGTA
Source organism: Megachile rotundata (assembly GCF_050947335.1). Taxonomy (NCBI): domain Eukaryota; kingdom Metazoa; phylum Arthropoda; class Insecta; order Hymenoptera; family Megachilidae; genus Megachile; species Megachile rotundata. Next base: position 272,525 of record NW_027473470.1, on the reverse strand, counting down.
ATAAGTATAGTAATTGTCGTTCTATCGGTCATATAACCACAATATGGCCAATAATATGAGTTAGATTGATAATAATAAGAGTAATAAGTATAGCAATTGTCGTTCTATCGATCATATAAGCATAATATGGCTAATAATATGAGTTAGATTGATAATAATAAGAGTAATAAGTATAGTAATTGTCGTTCTATCGATCATATAAGCATAATATGGCTAATAATATGAGTTAGATTGATAATAATAAGAGTAATAAGTATAGTAGTTGTCGTTCTATCGATCATATAAGCATAATATGGCTAATGATATGAGTTAGATTGATAATAATAAGAGAAATGAGTATAGGAATTGTCGTACTATCGATCATATAAGCATAATATGGCTAATAATATGAGTTAGATTGATAATAATAAGAGTAATAAGGATAGTAATTGTCGTTCTATCGATCATATAAGCATAATATGGCTAATAATATGAGTTAGATTGATAATAATAAGAGTAATAAGTATAGTAATTGTCGTTCTATCGGTCATATAACCATAATATGGCTTATAATATGAGTTAGATTGATAACAGTGAGTCTAATAAGTATAGTAATTGTCGTTCTATCGATCATATCTGCATAACATGGTTAATAATATGAGTTAGATTGATAATTGTGAGTGTAATAAGTATAGTAATTGTCGTTCTATCGATCATATAAGCATAATATGGCTAATAATATGAGGTAGATTGATAATAATAAATGTAATGAGTATAGTAATTGTCGTTCTATCGATCATATAAGCATAATATGGCTAATAATATTAGTTAGATTGATAATAATAAGAGTAATAAGTATAGTAATTGTAGTTCTATCGGTCATATAACCATAATATGGCTAATAATATGAGTTAGATTGATAATAATGAATGTAATAAGTATAGTAATTGTCGTTCTATCGAACATGTCTGCATAACATGGTTAATAATATGAGTTAGATTGATAATAGTGAGTGTAATAAGTATAGTAATTGTCGTTCTATCGATCATATAAGCATAATATGGCTAATAATATGAGTTAGATTGATAATAATAAGAGTAATAAGTATAGTAATTGTCGTTCTATCGGTCATATAACCATAATATGGCTTATAATATGAGTTAGATTGATAACAGTGAGTCTAATAAGTATAGTAATTGTCGTTCTATCGATCATATAAGCATAATATGGCTAATGATATGAGTTAGATTGATAATAATAAGAGTAATGAGTATAGTAATTGTCGTTCTATCGATCATATCTGCATAACATGGTTAATAATATGAGTTAGATTGATAATTGTGAGTGTAATAAGTATAGTAATTGTCGTTCTATCGATCATATAAGCATAATATGGCTAATAATATGAGGTAGATTGATAATAATAAATGTAATGAGTATAGTAATTGTCGTTCTATCGATCATATAAGCATAATATGGCTAATAATATTAGTTAGATTGATAATAATAAGAGTAATAAGTATAGTAATTGTCGTTCTATCGGTCATATAACCACAATATGGCCAATAATATGAGTTAGATTGATAATAATAACAGTAATAAGTATAGTAATTGTCGTTCTATCGATCATATAAGCATAATATGGCTAATAATATGAGTTAGATTGATAATAATAAGAGTAATAAGTATAGTAATTGTCGTTCTATCGGTCATATAACCATAATATGGCTTATAATATGAGTTAGATTGATAACAGTGAGTCTAATAATTATAGTAATTGTCATTCTATCGATCATATCTGCATAACATGGTTAATAATATGAGTTAGATTGATAATTGTGAGTGTAATAAGTATAGTAATTGTCGTTCTATCGATCATATAAGCATAATATGGCTAATAATATGAGTTAGATTGATAATAATAAGAGTAATAAGTATAGTAGTTGTCGTTCTATCGATCATATAAGCATAATATGGCTAATGATATGAGTTAGATTGATAATAATAAGAGAAATGAGTATAGGAATTGTCGTACTATCGATCATATAATCATAATATGGCTAATAATATGAGTTAGATTGATAATAATAAGAGTAATAAGGATAGTAATTGTCGTTCTATCGATCATATCGGCATAACATGGTTAATAATATGAGTTAGATTGATAATTCTGAGTCTAATAAGTATAGTAATTGTCGTTCTATCGATCATATAAGCATAATATGGCTAATAATATGAGTTAGATTGATAATAGTAAGAGTAATGAGTATAGTAATTGTCGTTCTATCGATCATATAAGCATAATATGGCTAATAATATGAGTTAGATTGATAATAATAAGAGTGATAAGTATAGTAATTGTCGTTCTATCGATCATATAAGCATAATATGGCTAATAATATTAGTTAGATTGATAATAATAAGAGTAATAAGTATAGTAATTGTCGTTCTATCGGTCATATAACCACAATATGGCTTATAATATGAGTTAGATTGATAACAGTGAGTCTAATAATTATAGTAATTGTCATTCTATCGATCATATAAGCATAATATGGCTAATAATATGAGTTAGATTGATAATAGTAAGAGTAATGAGTATAGTAATTGTCGTTCTATCGGCCATATAACCATAATAAGGCTAATAATATGAGTTAGATTGATAACAGTGAGTCTAATAAGTATAGTAATTGTCGTTCTATCGATCATATAAGCATAATATGGCTAATGATATGAGTTACATTGATAATAATAAGAGTAATGAGTATAGTAATTGTCGTTCTATCGATCATATCTGCATAACATGGTTAATAATATGAGTTAGATTGATAATTCTGAGTGTAATAAGTATAGTAATTGTCGTTCTATCGATCATATAAGCATAATATGGCTAATAATATGAGTTAGATTGATAATAATAAGAGTAATAAGTATAGTAGTTGTCGTTCTATCGATCATATAAGCATAATATGGCTAATGATATGAGTTAGATTGATAATAATAAGAGAAATGAGTATAGGAATTGTCGTACTATCGATCATATAAGCATAATATGGCTAATAATATGAGTTAGATTGATAATAATAAGAGTAATAAGGATAGTAATTGTCGTTCTATCGATCATATCCGCATAACATGGTTAATAATATGAGTTAGATTGATAATTCTGAGTGTAATAAGTATAGTAATTGTCGTTCTATCGATCATATAAGCATAATATGGCTAATGATATGAGTTAGATTGATAATAATAAGAGTAATAAGTATAGTAGTTGTCGTTCTATCGATCATATAAGCATAATATGGCTAATGATATGAGTTAGATTGATAATAATAAGAGAAGTGAGTATAGGAATTGTCGTACTATCGATCATATAAGCATAATATGGCTAATAATATGAGTTGGATTGATAATAATAAGAGTAATAAGGATAGTAATTGTCGTTCTATCGATCATATCTGCATAACATGGTTAATAATATGAGTTAGATTGATAATAATAAGAGTGATAAGTATAGTAATTGTCGTTCTATCGATCATATAAGCATAATGTGGCTATTAATATGAGTTAGATTGATAATAATAAGAGTAATAAGTATAGTTATTGTCGTTCTATCGGACATATAACCATAATAAGGCTAATAATATGAGTTAGATTGCTAATAATAAATGTAATAAGTATAGTAATTGTCGTTCTATCGATCATATAAGCATAATATGGCTAATAATATTAGTTAGATTGATAATAATAAGAGTAATAAGTATAGTAATTGTCGTTCTATCGGTCATATAACCACAATATGGCCAATAATATGAGTTAGATTGATAATAATAACAGTAATAAGTATAGTAATTGTCGTTCTATCGATCATATAAGCATAATGTGGCTATTAATATGAGTTAGATTGATAATAGTAAGAGTAAGAGGTATAGTAATTGTCGTTCTATCGGTCATATAACCATAATATGGCTAATAATATGAGTTAGATTGATAATAGTGAGTGTAATAAGTATAGTAATTGTCGTTCTATCGATCATATAAGCATAATATGGCTAATGATATGAGTTAGATTGATAATAATAAGAGAAATAAGTATAGGAATTGTCGTACTATCGATCATACAAGCATGATATGGCTAATAATATGAGTTAGATTGATAATAATAAGAGTAATAAGGATAGTAATTGTCGTTCTATCGATCTTATCTGCATAACATGGTTAATAATATGAGTTAGATTGATAATTGTGAGTGTAATAAGTATAGTAATTGTCGTTCTATCGATCATATAAGCATAATATGGCTAATAATATGAGGTAGATTGATAATAATAAATGTAATAAGTATAGTAATTGTCGTTCTATCGATCATATAAGCATAATATGGCTAATAATATTAGTTAGATTGATAATAATAAGAGTAATAAGTATAGTAATTGTAGTTCTATCGGTCATATAACCATAATATGGCTAATAATATGAGTTAGATTGATAATAATGAATGTAATAAGTATAGTAATTGTCGTTCTATCGAACATGTCTGCATAACATGGTTAATAATATGAGTTAGATTGATAATAGTGAGTGTAATAAGTATAGTAATTGTCGTTCTATCGATCATATAAGCATAATATGGCTAATAATATGAGTTAGATTGATAATAATAAGAGTAATAAGTATAGTAATTGTCGTTCTATCGATCATATAAGCATAATATGGCTAATGATATGAGTTAGATTGATAATAATAAGAGAAATGAGTATAGGAATTGTCGTACTATCGATCATATAAGCATAATATGGCTAATAATATGAGTTAGATTGATAATAATAAGAGTAATAAGGATAGTAATTGTCATTATATCGATCATATCTGCATAACATGGTTAATAATATGAGTTAGATTGATAATTGTGAGTGTAATAAGTATAGTAATTGTCGTTCTATCGATCATATAAGCATAATATGGCTAATAATATGAGGTAGATTGATAATAATAAATGTAATAAGTATAGTAATTGTCGTTCTATCGATCATATAAGCCTAATATGGCTAATAATATTAGTTAGATTGATAATAATAAGAGTAATAAGTATAGTAATTGTCATTATATCGATCATATCTGCATAACATGGTTAATAATATGAGTTAGATTGATAATTGTGAGTGTAATAAGTATAGTAATTGTCGTTCTATCGATCATATAAGCATAATATGGCTAATAATATGAGTTAGATTGATAATAATAAGAGTAATAAGTATAGTAGTTGTCGTTCTATCGATCATATAAGCATAATATGGCTAATGATATGAGTTAGATTGATAATAATAAGAGAAATGAGTATAGTAATTGTAGTTCTATCGGTCATATAACCATAATATGGCTAATAATATGAGTTAGATTGATAATAATGAATGTAATAAGTATAGTAATTGTCGTTCTATCGAACATGTCTGCATAACATGGTTAATAATATGAGTTAGATTGATAATAGTGAGTGTAATAAGTATAGTAATTGTCGTTCTATCGATCATATAAGCATAATATGGCTAATAATATGAGTTAGATTGATAATAATAAGAGTAATAAGTATAGTAATTGTCGTTCTATCGATCATATAAGCATAATATGGCTAATGATATGAGTTAGATTGATAATAATAAGAGAAATGAGTATAGGAATTGTCGTACTATCGATCATATAAGCATAATATGGCTAATAATATGAGTTAGATTGATAATAATAAGAGTAATAAGGATAGTAATTGTCATTATATCGATCATATCTGCATAACATGGTTAATAATATGAGTTAGATTGATAATTGTGAGTGTAATAAGTATAGTAATTGTCGTTCTATCGATCATATAAGCATAATATGGCTAATAATATGAGGTAGATTGATAATAATAAATGTAATAAGTATAGTAATTGTCGTTCTATCGATCATATAAGCCTAATATGGCTAATAATATTAGTTAGATTGATAATAATAAGAGTAATAAGTATAGTAATTGTCGTTCTATCGGTCATATAAGCATAATATGGCTAATAATATGAGTTAGATTGATAATAATAAGAGTAATAAGTATAGTAGTTGTCGTTCTATCGATCATATAAGCATAATATGGCTAATGATATGAGTTAGATTGATAATAATAAGAGAAATGAGTATAGGAATTGTCGTACTATCGATCATATAATCATAATATGGCTAATAATATGAGTTAGATTGATAATAATAAGAGTAATAAGGATAGTAATTGTCGTTCTATCGATCATATCTGCATAACATGGTTAGTAATATGAGTTAGATTGATAATTCTGAGTGTAATAAGTATAGTAATTGTCGTTCTATCGATCATATAAGCATAATATGGCTAATAATATGAGTTAGATTGATAATAGTAAGAGTAATGAGTATAGTAATTGTCGTTCTATCGATCATATAAGCATAATATGGCTAATAATATGAGTTAGATTGATAATTCTGAGTGTAATAAGTATAGTAATTGTCGTTCTATCGATCATATAAGCATAATATGGCTAATAATATGAGTTAGATTGATAATAATAAGAGTAATGAGTATAGTAATTGTCGTTCTATCGATCATATAAGCATAATATGGCTAATAATATGAGTTAGATTGATAATAATAAGAGTAATAAGTATAGTAATTGTCGTTCTATCGATCATATAAGCATAATGTGGCTATTAATATGAGTTAGATTGATAATAGTAAGAGTAATAAGTATAGTAATTGTCGTTCTATCGGTCATATAACCATAATAATGGCTAATAATATGAGTTAGATTGATAATAGTGAGTGTAATAAGTATAGTAATTGTCGTTCTATCGGTCATATAACCATAATATGGCTAATAATATGAGTTAGATTGATAACAGTGAGTGTAGTAAGTATAGTAATTGTCGTTCTATCGATCATATAAGCATAATATGGCTAATAATGTGAGTTAGATTGATAATAATAAGAGTAATAAGTATAGTAGTTGTCGTTCTATCGATCATATAAGCATAATATGGCTAATGATATGAGTTAGATTGATAATAATAGGAGAAATGAGTATAGGAATTGTCGTACTATCGATCAAAGAAGCATGATATGGCTAATAATATGAGTTAGATTGATAATAATAAGAGTAGTAAGGATAGTAATTGTCGTTCTATCGATCTTATCTGCATAACATGGTTAATAATATGAGTTAGATTGATAATTGTGAGTGTAATAAGTATAGTAATTGTCGTTCTATCGATTATATAAGCATAATATGGCTAATAATATGAGGTAGATTGATAATAATAAATGTAATAAGTATAGTAATTGTCGTTCTATCGAACATGTCTGCATAACATGGTTAATAATATGAGTTAGATAGATAATAGTGAGTGTAATAAGTATAGTAATTGTCGTTCTATCGATCATATAAGCATAATATGGCTAATAATATGAGTTAGATTGATAATAATAAGAGTAATAAGTATAGTAATTGTCGTTCTATCGATCATATAAGCATAATATGGCTAATGATATGAGTTAGATTGATAATAATAAGAGAAATGAGTATAGGAATTGTCGTACTATCGATCATATAAGCATAATATGGCTAATAATATGAGTTAGATTGATAATAATAAGAGTAATAAGGATAGTAATTGTCATTATATCGATCATATCTGCATAACATGGTTAGTAATATGAGTTAGATTGATAATTGTGAGTGTAATAAGTATAGTAATTGCCGTTCTATCGATCATATAAGCATAATATGGCTAATAATATGAGGTAGATTGATAATAATAAATGTAATAAGTATAGTAATTGTCGTTCTATCGATCATATAAGCATAATGTGGCTAATAATATTAGTTAGATTGATAATAATAAGAGTAATAAGTATAGTAATTGTCGTTCTATCGGTCATATAACCACAATATGGCCAATAATATGAGTTAGATTGATAATAATTAGAGTAATGAGGATAGTAATTGTCGTTCTATCGATCATATCTGCATAACATGGTTAATAATATGAGTTAGATTGATAATTGTGAGTGTAATAAGTATAGTAATTGTCGTTCTATCGATTATATAAGCATAATATGGCTAATAATATGAGGTAGATTGATAATAATAAATGTAATAAGTATAGTAATTGTCGTTCTATCGAACATGTCTGCATAACATGGTTAATAATATGAGTTAGATAGATAATAGTGAGTGTAATAAGTATAGTAATTGTCGTTCTATCGATCATATAAGCATAATATGGCTAATAATATGAGTTAGATTGATAATAATAAGAGTAATAAGTATAGTAATTGTCGTTCTATCGGTCATATAACCATAATATGGCTTATAATATGAGTTAGATTGATAACAGTGAGTCTAATAAGTATAGTAATTGTCGTCCTATCGATCATATAAGCATAATATGGCTAATGATATGAGTTAGATTGATAATAATTAGAGTAATGAGGATAGTAATTGTCGTTCTATCGATCATATCTGCATAACATGGTTAATAATATGAGTTAGATTGATAATTGTGAGTGTAATAAGTATAGTAATTGTCGTTCTATCGATCATATAAGCATAATATGGCTAATAATATGAGTTAGATTGATAATAATAAGAGTAATGAGTATAGTAGTTGTCGTTCTATCGATCATATAAGCATAATATGGCTAATGATATGAGTTAGATTGATAATAATAAGAGAAATGAGTATAGGAATTGTCGTACTATCGATCATATAAGCATAATATGGCTAATAATATGAGTTAGATTGATAATAATAAGAGTAATAAGAATAGTCATTGTCGTTCTATTGAAAATTTACGCATAATATGGCTAATAATATGAGTTAGATTGATAATAATAAGAGTAATAAGTATAGTGATTGTCGTTCTATCGAACATATCGGCATAATATGGTTAATAATATGAGTTAGATTGATAATAGTGAGTGTAATAATTATAGTAATTGTCGTTCTATCGATCATATAAGCATAATATGGGCAATAATATGAGTTAGATTGATAATAATAAGAGTAATGAGTATAGTCATTGTAGTTCTATCGATCATATCTGCATAATATGGTTAATAATATGTGTTAGATTGATAATAGTGAGTGTAATAAGTATAGTGATTGTCGTTCTGTCGATCATATAAGCATAATATGGCTAATAATATGAGTTAGATTGATAATAATAAGAGTAATAAGTATAGTAAATGTCGTCCTATCGATCATATCTGCAAAATATGGTTAATAATATGAGTTAGATTGATAATAGTGAGTGTAATAAGTATAGTAATTGTAGTTCTATTGCTCACATATGCATACTATGGCTAATAATATGAGTTAGATTGATAATAATAAGAGTAATAAGTATAGTAATTGTCGTTCTATCGATCATATAAGCATAATATGGCTAATAATATGAGTTAGGTTCATAATAATAAGAGTAATAAGTATAGTAATTGTCGTTCTATTGAAAATTTAAGCATAATATGGCTAATAATATGAGTTAGATTGATAATAATAAGAGTAATAAGTATAGTAATTGTCGTTCTATCGATCATATAAGCATAATATAGCTAGTAATATGAGTTAGATTGATAATAGTCAGTGTAATAAGTATAGTAATTGTCGTTCTGTCGATCATATAAGCATAATATGGTTAATAATATGAGTTAGGTTGATAGTAATAAGAGTAATAAGTATAGTAATTGTCGTTCTAACGATCATATAAGCATAATATGGCTAGTAATATGAGTTAGATTGATAATAGTAGGAGTAGTAAGTATAGTAAATGTCGTGCTATCGATCACATAAGCACAATATGGCTAATAATATGAGTTAGATTGATAACAGTGAGTGTAATAAGTATAGTAATTGTCGTTCTGTCGATCATATAAGCATAATATGGCTAATAATATGAGTTAGATTGATAATAGTGAGTGCAGTAAGTATAGTAATTGTCATTCTATCGATCATATCTGCATAATATGGTTAATAATATGAGTTAGATTGATAATAGTGAGTGTAATAAGTATAGTAATTGTCGTTCTGTCGATCATATAAGCATGATATGGCTAATAATATGAGTTAGGTTGATAATAATAAGAGTAATAAGTATAGTAATTGTCGTTCTATCGATCATATAAGCATAATATGGCTAGTAATATGAGTTAGATTGATAATAGTAAGTGTAATAAGTATAGCAATTGTCGTTCGGTCGATCATATAAGCATAATATGGCTAATAATATGAGTTAGATTGATAATAATAAGAGTAATGAGTATAGTAATAATAGATCTATCGATCATATCTGCATAATATGGTTAATAATATGAGTTAGATTGATAATAGTGAGTGTAATAATTATAGTAATTGTCGTTCTATCGATCATATAAGCATAATATGGGCAATAATATGAGTTAGATTGATAATAATAAGAGTAATGAGTATAGTAATTGAAGTTCTATCGATCATATCTGCATAATATGGTTAATAATATGTGTTAGATTGATGATAGTGAGTGTAATATGTATAGTGATTGTCGTTCTGTCGATCGTATCTGCATAATATGGTTAATAATATGAGTTAGGTTCATAATAATAAGAGTCATAAGTATAGTAATTGTCGTTCTATTGAAAATTTAAGCATAATATGGCTAATAATATGAGTTAGATTGATAATAGTAAGAGTAATAAGTATAGTAATTGTCGTTCTGTCGATCATATAAGCATAATATGGCTAATAATATGAGTTAGGTTGATAATAATAAGAGTAATAAGTATAGTAATTGTCGTTCTGTCGATCATATAAGCATTTTATGGCTAATAATATGAGTTAGATTGATAATAATAAGAGTAATAAGTATAGTAAATGTCGTCCTATCGATCGTATCTGCAAAATATGGTTAATAATATGAGTTAGATTGATAATAGTGAGTGTAATAAGTATAGTAATTGTTGTTCTATTGCTCATATATGCATAATATGGCTAATAATATGAGTGAGATTGATAATAGTGAGTGTAATAAGTATAGTAATTGTCGTTCTGTCGATCATATAAGCATAATATGGCTAATAATATGAGTTAGATTGATAATAATAAGAGTAATATGTATAGTAATTGTCGTTCTATCGATCATATAAGCATAATATGGCTAATGATATGAGTTAGATTGATAATAATAAATGTAATGAGTATAGTAATTGTCGTTCTATCGATCATATAAGCATAATATGGCTAATAATATGAGTTAGATTGATAATAATAAGAGTAATAAGTATAGTAATTGCAGTTCTATTCCTCATATAAGCATAATATGGCTAATAGTATGAGTTAGATTGATAATAGTAAGAGTAATGTGTATAGTAATTGTCGTTCTATCGATCATATAAGCATAATATGGCTAATAATATGAGTTAGATTGATACTAATAAGAGTAATAAGTATAGTAATTGTCATTCTATCGATCATATCTGCATAATATGGTTAATAATATGAGTTAGATTGATAATAGTGAGTGTAATAAGTATAGTAATTGTCGTTCTGTCGATCATATCAGCATAATATGGCTAATAATATGAGTTAGGTTGATAATAATAAGAGTAATAAGTATAGTAATTGTCGTTCTATCGATCATATAAGCATAATATGGCTAGTAATATGAGTTAGATTGATAATAGTAAGTGTAATAAGTATAGTAATTGTCATTCGGTCGATCATATAAGCATAATATGGCTAATAATATGAGTTAGATTGATAATAATAAGAGTAATGTGTATAGTAATTGTAGATCTATCGATCATATCTGCATAATATGGTTAATAATATGAGTTAGATTGATAATAGTGAGTGTAATAATTATAGTAATTGTCGTTCTATCGATCATATAAGCATAATATGGGCAATAATATGAGTTAGATTGATAATAATAGGAGTAATAAGTATAGTAATTGTCGTTCTGTCGATCATATAAGCATAATATGGCTAATAATATGTGTTAGGTTGATAATAATAAGAGTAATAAGTATAGTAATTGTCGTTCTGTCGATCATATAAGCATTTCATGGCTAATAATATGAGTTAGATTGATAATAATAAGAGTAATAAGTATAGTAAATGTCGTCCTATCGATCGTATCTGCAAAATATGGTTAATAATATGAGTTAGATTGATAATAGTGAGTGTAATAAGTATAGTAATTGTAGTTCTATTGCTCATATATGAATAATATGGCTAATAATATGAGTTAGATTGATAATAGTGAGTGTAATAAGTATAGTAATTGTCGTTCTGTCGATCATATAAGCATAATATGGCTAATAATATGAGTTAGATTGATAATAATAAGAGTAATATGTATAGTAATTGTAGTTCTATTGCTCATATATGAATAATATGGCTAATAATATGAGTTAGATTGATAATAATAAGAGTAATAAGTATAGTAATTGCCGTTCCATCGATCATATAAGCATAATATGGCTAGTAATATGAGTTAGATTGATAATAGTAAGTGTAATAAGTATAGTAATTGTCATTCGGTCGATCATATAAGCATAATATGGCTAATAATATGAGTTAGATTGATAATAATAAGAGTAATGAGTATAGTAATTGTAGATCTATCGATCATATCTGCATAATATGGTTAATAATATGAGTTAGATTGATAATAGTGAGTGTAATAATTATAGTAATTGTCGTTCTATCGATCATATAAGCATAATATGGGCAATAATATGAGTTAGATTGATAATAGTGAGTGTAATAATTATAGTAATTGTCGTTCTATCGATCATGTAAGCATAATATGGGCAATAATATGAGTTAGATTGATAATAATAAGAGTAATGAGTATAGTAATTGTAGTTCTATCGATCATATCTGCATAATATGGTTAATAATATGTGTTAGATTGATGATAGTGAGTGTAATAAGTATAGTGATTGTCGTTCTGTCGATCATATCTGCATAATATGGTTAATAATATGAGTTAGGTTGATAATAATAAGAGTAATAAGTATAGTAATTGTCGTTCTGTCGATCATATAAGCATAATATGGCTAATAATATGAGTTAGATTGATAATAATAAGAGTAATAAGTATAGTAAATGTCGTCCTATCGATCATATCTGCAAAATATGGTTAATAATATGAGTTAGATTGATAATAGTGAGTGTAATAAGTATAGTAATTGTCATTCCATCGATCATATCTGCATAATATGGTTAATAATATGAGTTAGATTGATAATAGTGAGTGTAATAAGTATAGTAATTGTCGTTCTGTCGATCATATAAGCATAATATGGCTAATAATATAGGTTAGGTTGATAGTAATAAGAGTAATAAGTATAGTAATTGTCGTTCTAACGATCATATAAGCATAACATGGCTAGTAATATGAGTTAGATTGATAATAGTAACAGTAGTAAGTATAGTAAATGTCGTGCTATCGATCACATAAGCACAATATGGCTAATAATATGAGTTAGATTGATAATAGTAAGTGTAATAAGTATTGTAATTGTCATTCTATCGATCATATCTGAATAATATGGTTAATAATATGAGTTAGATTGATAATAGTGAGTGTAATAAGTATAGTAATTGTCGTTCTGTCGATCATATAAGCATGATATGGCTAATAATATGAGTTAGGTTGATAATAATAAGAGTAATAAGTATAGTACTTGTCGTTCTATCGATCATATAAGCATAATATGGTTAATAATATGAGTTAGATTGATAATAGTGAGTGTAATAATTATAGTAATTGTCGTTCTATCGATCATGTAAGCATAATATGGGCAATAATATGAGTTAGATTGATAATAATAAGAGTAATGAGTATAGTAATTGTAGTTCTATCGATCATATCTGCATAATATGGTTAATAATATGTGTTAGATTGATGATAGTGAGTGTAATAAGTATAGTGATTGTCGTTCTGTCGATCATATCTGCATAATATGGTTAATAATATGAGTTAGGTTCATAATAATAAGAGTAATAAGTATAGTAATTGTTGTTCTATTGAAAATTTAAGCATAATATGGCTAATAATATGAGTTAGATTGATAATAATAAGAGTAATAAGTATAGTAATTGTCGTTCTGTCGATCATATAAGCATAATATGGCTAATAATATGAGTTAGGTTGATAATAATAAGTGTAATAAGTATAGTAATTGTCGTTCTGTCGATCATATAAGCATAATATGGCTAATAATATGAGTTAGATTGATAATAATAAGAGTAATAAGTATAGTAAATGTCGTCCTATCGATCATATCTGCAAAATATGGTTAATAATATGAGTTAGATTGATAATAGTGAGTGTAATAAGTATAGTAATTGTCATTCTATCGATCATATCTGCATAATATGGTTAATAATATGAGTTAGATTGATAATAGTGAGTGTAATAAGTATAGTAATTGTCGTTCTGTCGATCATATCAGCATAATATGGCTAATAATATGAGTTAGGTTGATAATAATAAGAGTAATAAGTATAGTAATTGTCGTTCTATCGATCATTTAAGCATAATATGGCTAGTAATATGAGTTAGATTGATAATAGTAAGTGTAATAAGTATAGTAATTGTCATTCGGTCGATCATATAAGCATAATATGGCTAATAATATGAGTTAGATTGATAATAATAAGAGTAATGAGTATAGTAATTGTAAATCTATCGATCATATCTGCATAATATGGTTAATAATATGAGTTAGATTGATAATAGTGAGTGTAATAATTATAGTAATTGTCGTTCTATCGATCATATAAGCATAATATGGGCAATAATATGAGTTAGATTGATAATAATAAGAGTAATGAGTATAGTAATTGTAGTTCTATCGATCATATCTGCATAATATGGTTAATAATATGAGTTAGATTGATAATAGTGAGTGTAATAAGTATAGTAATTGTCATTCTATCGATCATATCTGCATAATATGGTTAATAATATGAGTTAGATTGATAATAGTGAGTGTAATAAGTATAGTAATTGTCGTTCTGTCGATCATATAAGCATAATATGGCTAATAATATAGGTTAGGTTGATAGTAATAAGAGTAATAAGTATAGTAATTGTCGTTCTAACGATCATATAAGCATAATATGGCTAGTGATATGAGTTAGATTGATAATAGTAAGAGTAGTAAGTATAGTAAATGTCGTGCTATCGATCACATAAGCACAATATGGCTAATAATATGAGTTAGATTGATAACAGTGAGTGTAATAAGTATAGTAATTGTCGTTCTGTCGATCATATAAGCATAATATGGCTAATAATATGAGTTAGATTGATAATAGTGAGTGTAATAAGTATAGTAATTGTCGTTCTGTCGATCATATAAGCATAATGTGGCTAATAATATGAGTTAGATTGATAATAGTGAGTGTAATAAGTATAGTAATTGTAGTTCTATTGCTCATATAAGCAGTATATGGCTAATAATATGAGTTAGAGTGATAATAATAAGAGTAATAAGTATAGTAATTGTCGTTCTATCGATCATTTAAGAATAATATGGCTAATAATATGAGTTAGATTGATAATAGTAAGAGTAATGTGTATAGTAATTGTCGTTCTATCGATCATATAGGCATAATATGGCTAAAAATATGAGTTAGATTGATAATAGTAAGTGTAATAAGTATTGTAATTGTCATTCTATCGATCATATCTGCATAATATGGTTAATAATATGAGTTAGATTGATAATAGTGAGTGTAATAAGTATAGTAATTGTCGTTCTGTCGATCATATAAGCATGATATGGCTAATAATATGAGTTAGGTTGATAATAATAAGAGTAATAAGTATAGTAATTGTCGTTCTATCGATCATTTAAGCATAATATGGCTAGTAATATGAGTTAGATTGATAATAGTAAGTGTAATAAGTATAGTAATTGTCATTCGGTCGATCATATAAGCATAATATGGCTAATAATATGAGTTAGATTGATAATAATAAGAGTAATGAGTATAGCAATTGTAAATCTATCGATCATATCTGCATAATATGGTTAATAATATGAGTTAGATTGATAATAGTGAGTGTAATAAGTATAGTAATTGTCGTTCTATCGATCATATTAGCATAATATGGTTAATAATATGAGCTAGATTGATAATAATAAGAGTAATAAGTATAGTAATTGTCGTTCTATCGATCATATAAGCATAATATGGCTAATAATATGAGTTAGATTGATAATAATAAGAGAAATGAATATAGTAATTGTCGTTCTATCGATCATATAAGCATAATATGGCTAATAATATGAGTTAGATTGATAATAATAAGAGTAAGGAGTATACTAATTGTAGTTCTATCGATCATATCTGCATAATATGGTTAATAATATGAGTTAGATTGAAAACAATAAGAGTAATATGTATAGTAAATGTCGTGCTATCGATCATATCTGCATAATATGGTTAATAATATGAGTTAGATTGATAGTAGTGAGTGTAATAAGTATAGTAATTGTCGTTC